>NC_081410.1:178864352-178874352 GCF_030272615.1 Cryptomeria japonica | reverse complement strand
ATCAACTATAATGAGAAAGAAAATGAAAAAAGATCGTTTGATAAGAAAAACAAGTAAGTCATTAAACATTAGTAGAACAACATTAAGTAAAGCATTAAAGAGGCGAGAACAAATAGAGGAACCTAACAATAATTCTCTTTGGGCATTCTTGGGTAGACTACCACGCAAAGACAAGGTTGTTGTAGATGGACTAAAAACATTAATTGAAAATTTTTGGCATGACAACACAAGAGTATCGCCCAACCTAAGAGATGTTGTTAGAAGGTGAATTGGGTCTAAAAATCATGAGCCACATGCGAAACACTATTTGGATATGACTAAAACTAAATTTTATGAAAGATTCCTTCAAAAGTTTCCTCAAATAAAAAATTCTCAAAGATCTTTTGAAATGGCAAAACCTTTTTATATTAAGATTAATCATGTACACACCATGTGTTGTTGTAGGATGCATATTGAATTTTCCATGCATTATAATATTTTTCGTCATATTTGTTCTACTTTGCACACTAACAATGTTTTGCAGGAATGTAATATACAAGCACCTCCTAAGTTGGCAAGAGAATTTATTTCAAGTGTGTTATGTAATAGACATGATGGTTGCATTTCTTATAAGATGTCTTGTTTGGAACGTTCTTGTTCTATATGTGGCGGTTTGCAATGTTTACGGGCGTGTGCACAAAGATGGTGGTCAGAAAAGTGGACACCACCCAAAAAAAACTTGGAAAAACAAGTAGTGCGTAAGCGGTTTTAAAATTTCAAATTCCCACGTACGCGCTTAGGTTTGTTCTTCTCGAGCCTAGAAAAGGTAGCGCGTACGCGCTAAGCTTAGGAAACTGAGCGCGTACGCGCTACGCCTAGGAAAATTAGCGCATACACGCTGCTTATAGGAAAATGAGTGTGTACGCACTAATAATCCTAGTAAAACCACGTACGTGGTGCCTAATGAAAAAAGTTTTAAAAAAAAACTGGGACATCATTTACCCGAAAAAGCACGTTTTTACTTTGTTTTTTTCCCATTTTTTAAGCTAAACTGCGAACGGGGTGCGAAATTTGTCCTCAGGCTATGGATCAAGGTTAGTTTTTTTTTTTTTTCTTTCTTTCTGGTTTATGCAATTTGTTTTACATTTTGAATTTAATTTCATTAATTTTGATTAGGTTTTTTCATTTTTTGTTTCAAAAACCAGATTCTTTTAATCCAGAACAAGAACAACCAAATGCACCTCCTGAAAACACACAAGAACAACCCCCAATTCCTCTTTTGACCGCACAACCAAAACACATGAAGAATTAATTAATCAGTTAGGGAAAAATACATCCAAAATCAATAGACTGATTGTAAAATTGAAAACTTCTGAACTTGACCATCATCAATCCCTCGCCACTAGCCTAGAAACATTAGCTAGTGGTGCCATAGCTGTTTCCACTGAAATTACCAAATGGGGAAGCTTTAGGGATAGGTGTCGTCAATTCTATGCCAATGGGCTATCATACGATGGAGTTAAAAACAAAAATATTTCTAAACAACAAATATGTACCCTTTTTGTTGACCCCAAAACTGGTCAGTCATTACCTCCTAATGCAAAGAGGTTTCCCATACATTGGTGTACCAATGTGCAGATGAAGAATCTTTTTTGGCAAAGGTGGTGGATGGTCTTTGACAATCCACCTTGTAATAATTATGAGGTGCCATTATATTTTTTGAGAAAAATATATTGTGAGTTTGTGCTCAATGTGCACCCAAATTATTTTGACATGAGAGAGTTTCATGGTAGAGGTGGTGGCTCTGCCCAAGATAGACCTAGAGCCCATAGGCGATTAGCCGCGGAGAGTCGCCACCCCCTAGCACCTAAACCCAAGGTGTATCAAGCTGTCCCATTAGAGCTGAAAGAGTCGATGGAGCTACAGACTCTTCAGGCAGCCACATCATTGACTGGTGCCATCATCCAGCATAGGACATCATTAGCACACCCTATTGTATTGGATGATGAGCTGTTAGAGGGCGACAGAGAGCCCATCGAGCATATGTGTGTCAATTGCTCAGGGATAGATGATGCAGCCAGTCCAGATGGCTACTCATATCATCTATGCACGATTTGCGGTTGTAGATGTCAGGCTCACACGGTTGAGGATGTCACGTTGACAAATGAGTTGATGGACATGGTGTTTGCCCATGAGCCACAGACACAGGTGTGTTGATTTGAATTCATAACATTTTATTTATCAGTCACTTTAATTTTGTAATTACATAAATGAATTTTCATTTATACATCGATTTAAATTGAGAAAAATAATATGCATTTCAGGATGCAGCAGCGGTATCCCATACACCTCCCTCAGTTACCACAATTGCAACTTCGACGCTTGAGGTATAAATTTTGTAACATGTTAAAATAGAATAGTACACTTTGAATTCAAAAAAATACAAGATATACTAACTATCTTTAATGCTTGGTCCAATTTCTGGTTTGTAGGTGTTGACAGGGGATGAAATGTCCTAGATTGATGACATCATGCTGTCGGCGATCGATTTTGGCCTACAAGGCTATACGGTATCATATTTTGTACAACTCTTTTTATGTATTGTTTTGATGGAATATGCAAGTCATTTCATTTTAGATTTTTAAAATTATGTTTAATTTATTATCTGTACTAATATCTCATGTTAATTTTCTATTTTTAGGGCACCCCCTCCACGTCTAGGGCTCGTCCGAAGAAAAAGAATATCTCGAAGACACCAAAACATGTGAAGAAGGTAATTGAACACATTTTTAGTTGTACAATTGTTTGAAAATGTTGAAATCAAGTATTAGTTGGGGTTTGTAGATTGATTAGTGTTTTTTGTCTATTTTACATGTACAGTGGCCATTAAGCTTTGTGGATATGTTGAATGCACCTGATTCGCCCTCGAATCAAGAGAGGGCGGAGGTATGTATCTCTACTTTATTTTCTTGATTTCATGATTATATGCACGTGTACATGTGAACTTGTGATATATTATAATCTTATATTTTTTTCATACAACAAATATCCATACCTATTTCGTTAATGGAGAACCCTCCTCCTTGCACTGGAGAAGCATATCAGGATCCAGTACACTTTTGTTTGATATGTAAAATTAATTGTTTTCAACCTTCAATACTTATCATTATATTAATTGTATTTAATCTTTGTACATTTTTTGTATAGGTAATAGCGATCGTTTCTACATCGATGGTGAACCATCGTCAGTCCATTGGAGAAGCATCTGAGGAACAAGTACATCATTGTTCTTTATATTATAGCTTTTAAGTGTTTTTGATATATTTATGTTAGTACATTGTATTAATTGTACATATAATCTACAATAGACTCCTTCGCGATACGGCCATAACGTGGATCCATTTAAGTATGTCTTCAAGAAAACTCCTAAGAGTGACAAGGAGAGGAGAGCGAAGACATTAGCTCTTGGATCAGCCGATGAGGTAATCTACATTTCAATTGCAAAGGAATTAAAGTTAAATGCATAGTTATGATGTCAATTGTGAACTATTTTCTACAAAAGAATTGTAACTTGGCTTTTGAATTGTGGTTTTGCAGCCATCTACAGAACTACATACTGCGCCGAAGAGGCTTGATTTTGATGATCCACCAGAAGTTTAGGATCATATAGTGTTAGTTTTGGTCATAGAATGACCAATACATGTAGATATATTTTACATTTTTATTGTATATCGATTTGGACATGGCATATGCCACATTTTTGTAATACTTGTATTGACTTGGCAGACATGCCTTTTTTTATATATATAAATATCGATATTTGATGCAATAAATGTGTAATGAGTTCATTATTTTGTATTTGTTGTATTTTGTGGTTGTCCTTTTATAAATTTAAATAAATATTTGTATATGTAATCAACAATATGAATATAAACAACAAAAATATATGATATAAAGCATTGCAATCGTGGAATATGATTTGATAAAATTTCTAAAATGTTGAATTAACTGTACAAAACTCCTTGTATTTAGTTCATTATTGTGTATTCATTGTATTTGGTGGCTGCCCTTTTATAAATTTAAATGAATATTTGCATATGTAATTAACAATATGAATATAAACAACAAAAATTGACAATATGAATTTAAACAACAATGTATTTGGTGTGAGAGCACCCTCACGCTCTCAATGGTCAAATTTTATTCCTCGTGTGCACAAACCGACGTCGTGAGCGCATCTGGATGGGCATGTTTATGCTAGGCATGCCCCTGTCATGCATCGCAAAGCACCAAAACGTCGAGAGTCATACCCTACCGGTGAGATCTCTCAAGTGCCCTGAGTCCAAAAAATTGTCAAAATTTGACGGACTATTTCTTCCAATCCACGACACATACGGTCAATCTGTTTGATCTCGTGGGGTCGCATGAGGCTCATCTACAATGGCCTATCTCATTTTTTAATGAATCGAAGCCATTTTCAATTAGTAGCATTTTTTTGCCTGCTCAAAAAATCATCAGTTGCTTGCAAGGAAAAGTTGCAAGATTGGCTAGAATTGATTCTATTCCTCGTGTACATAAACCGACGTCGCAAGCAAGTCTGGGTGGGCATTTTTATGCTAGGCATGCCCCTGTCGTACATCCCAAAGCACCAGAACGTCGAGAGTCATACCCTACTGATGAGATCTCTTAAGTGCCCTGAGTCCAAAAAATTGTCAAAATTTGATGGACTGTTTCTTCCAATCCACGACACATACGGTCAATCTGTTTGATCCCGTGGGGTCATGTGAGGCTCATCTACAATGGCCTATCTCATTTTTTGATAATCAAAGCCATTTTCAATTAGTAGCATTTTTTTGCCTGCTCAAAAAACCGTCAGTTGCTTGCAAGGAAAAGTTGCAAGATTGGCTAGAATTGATTTTGTTCCTCGTGTGCACAAACCAACGTCGTGAGAACGTCCAAGTGGGAATGTTTATGCTAGGCATGCCCCTATCATGCATCCCAAAGCACCAGAACATCAAGAGTCATACCCTGCTGGTGAGATCTCTCAAGTGCCCTAAGTCCAAAAAATTGTCAAAATTTGATGGACTGTTTCTTCCGATCCACGACACATACGGTCAATTTTTTTGATCCTGTGGGGTTGCGTGAGGCTCATCTACAATGGCCTATCTCAGTTTTTGACAAATCAAATCCATTTTCAATTAGTATCATTTTTTCACCTGCTCAAAAAACTGTCAGTTGCTTGCAAGGAAAAGTTGCAAGATTGGCTAGAATTGATTTTGTTCCTCGTGTGCACAAACCGACATCATGAGAATGTCCAAGTGGGCATGTTTATGCTAGGCATGCCCCTATAGTGTATCCCAAAGAAGCAGAACGTCGAGAGTCATACCCTATCGGTGAGATCTCTCAAGTGCCTTGAGTCCAAAAAATTGTCAAAATTTGACGGACTATTTCTTCCAATCCACGACTCATACGGTCAATCTGTTTGATCTTGTGGGGTTGCGTGAGGATCCTCTACAATTCTCTATCTTTCTTTTTGATGACTCGAAGCCATTTTCAATTAGTAGCATTTTTTTGCCTGCTCAAAAAACCGTTAGTTGCTTGCAAGGAAAAGTTGCAAGATTGGATAGAATTGATTTTGTTCCTCGTGTGCATAAACCGATGTCGCAAGCGCGTCTGAGTAGGCAAGTTTACACTAGGCATGCCCCTTTTGTGCATCCCAAAGCACCAAAATGTCGAGAGTCATACCCTACCGACGCAATGTAAAAGTTGCTTGACAACTTTTTTGACAATTTTTGCTCAAATTGTATCTAGACTCAATCTATCACCCCTATGACTCGATAATGATTCAAATAATTATCCATGATTATACAAGATTCAAGAATGCTCATGATTGACCAGGGACACATCACATATACTCAAAACAGTCACAAAACATTAACACACAAAATAGTCACAAAACATTGTCACATATTATTCAAATCAGCTCTTGGTTATTTGATTATACAAAAAATTATCTTACAAATAATCTCATGGGCTTTTATACAAAATTTGGCATTACAATATATGTGATTCAGCTCATCATCATTTTAATATACAAATCATCTCATGGGATTTTATACAAAATTTGGCATTACAATATGTGCGATTCAGCTCATCGCCATTTTAATATACAAAATTTGGCATGTACATATGTACAAATCAGCTCATTGCCACTTAAATATACAAAATTATGCCCTTAAACATGTAAAAATCAGCTCATGGGCATTTATATATACAAAAAATGAATATAAAACAATTTGTCGACGATTTATACAAAATTCTCAAAATCATTCTACTCTGAACCGTAGAATCAATCAAGTGAGCCTTCAAGATTGGCTCTAAGCCGTAGTGTGTCAAGTATTCCTCGTGGTCAGATTCATGAACTTTCCATAAAATCTTGTTATGAGGTCTACCACGATACTTCATCAAATGAATATTTGTTGCAACAACAAGGTTAGAGAAATGAAGAATATGTTTGTGTGTTTCAAAGTCCTCAAACAACCAAACATCAGAATTCTTGATAGGGTATCTCCGAAGCCATGTTCCTGTCACGATAACAGACCCTATTGGGTACTCAATACCCTCTCCATCAATGATTGTGGTTGTCAATTTTGTTTTAGGCTCAACACAACAACACAAATAGTAATCTATTCCTTCTTCATTGTTCTCTTCTGCAACAACTGCATACACATGACCTGCATTTTATAAAGTGTTAATTAATACCAAAAATAAAGTATGATGTACAACAAAATGAACCAAAAAGAATACTTGCAAAAACATTAACTCAAAAAATCACCTAATTCCAATAGGTCAGATACATGGTCAAAATCCACTGATGTCTCCATCTGGCTCAATTGTAGTACTTTGGGAATTTGATATGAATCAATGGGAACCAACGGTCTACAAGACCATTTGTCAACCCACTCTTCTGATTCACATTCTTCCCACAAACAATACATGCATGAAGAGCAAAAACATACCATCTGTCTCGTATAAATTACTAGTGAACTTGAATTTGAACTCATAAATGAGTGCATGTCACTCGATCCTGCAACTGTACAACAATCTAGATAGTTTTCAATGTTAGATTCAATAATCAACCAAAAATATCTACGAACCAATGACGTACTTGGATTACCTAGACCCATCGTAGACTTACACCATCGCACAATTGTTTCTGCATCTACCAACTCAATACCACCTTCGTACTTCAATTCTTCCCTGGCTAGGGCTCTTTTCACACATGCTCCTACACCATCGTGCTCTCCCTTACCATGTCCAGCCTTAGTGAAATTCCAAAAATGTTGTACACCGCTTGTCACATGCATCCTTGTCAGCCAATAAAACATCCTTGCATTCTTGAATTGTGCGGTGCAATTATCTGACCATATTAAGTGTCGGTTGTATCGTATGTTCCTTTCCCTTAAACTATCATATAAAACTTTAAATCATCCTTGTACAAACTCTGATGAATGAGTACAATCATCACTTATGTAGAAGTGATACTCTCTTACAACCTTTCTATCCTCCTCTGTGCTATCATCTGCATGCATGAATGCTATGTGTACAAAAATAGAAACTTGTGTAGAGTGATAATACATGGATTGCACTTCATTTTGAGGTTGTAGAGTATAATTTTCAGCAAAATCAATGATAGAGACAATGGTGCCAAGAGGAAATGTGTCCTTACACAACTTGAATTGCTCATCTAACCATTGAGCTCTATGTGTATGCATTATGTACTCATAAACTAGTTTCTCTTGAAACATTTTTATAAATTGAGCTACACATATATCATTTTTCACTAGCTCACATCTCTTAAAATCTTTTCCATCTTTAACTCCATATGTGACTGTCTTGTATTTTCCAAAAGAAACTAGTTTCGTACCAATTTCATTGTGCTCTCCAAATGTATGCATCTTGGTAAACGTTGCAAACCACCACATATAGCACAAGAACCTTCCAAACAAGGCATCTTATAATAAATGCAAACATCATGTCTATTACATAACACACTTGAAATAAATTCTCTTGCCGACTTAGGAGGTGCTTGTATATTACATTCCTACAAAACATCATTAGTGTGCAAAGTAGAACAAATATGACGAAAAATATCATAATGCATGGAAAATTCAATATGCATCCTACAACAACATGTGGTGTGCACATGATTAATCTTAATATAAAAAGGTTTTTTCCATTTCAAAAAATCTTTGAGAAATTTTTATTTGAGGAAACTTTTGAAGGAATCTTTCATAAAATTTAGTTTGAGTCATATCCAAATAGTGTTTCGCATGTGGCTCACGATTTTTGGACCCAATTCGCCTTCTAACAACATCTCTTTGGTTGGGTGATACTCTTGTGTTGTCATGCCAAAAATTTTCAATTAATGTTTTTAGTGCATCTACAACAACCTTGTCTTTGCATGGTAGTCTACCCGAGAATGCCCAAAGAGAATTATTGCTAGGTTCCTCTATTTGTTCTCACCTCTTTAATGCTTTACTTAATGTTGTTCGACTAACGTTCAATGACTTACTTGTTTTTCTTATCAAGCGATCTTTTTTAATTTTCTTTCTCATTATGGTTGATGTAATGACACGTCGAGTAGCATTAGAATCTTTACTACGTGATTTTGAACCAATAGATTGATATGCAGCAAATAGATTTCTGACAATAGATCTTTGACTGTTTTTGATTAATGAAAAAGCAGGTTTTGAAGGGACCCCGAAACCCTATACAAGCAAGATTAAAACAACAAAGCCACGAGAAACAGAGAGAAACAGAACAAAAGGAAAAAACCAGCAGAAAACTGAGAAAAGCCTACAAAAGCCCCTAAAAGCTAGCAGGTCGTCTAGGAATCAGATTTTATCTAGGGCTTTAGCCAGGGTGCTGCTAATTTCTTGCAGCTCTTTGATGTTGTTTTTGAGGTTGGGAGGGTCCTTGGCCGCAGTAGCCACAACTTTCTTGATACTAGCCCTGGTTCTCTTAGCAGTTCTGCCCGCCGGGGTAGCATCACCAGCACTTCCAGTCTGGATGGTCTCCTCCTCTAGGTCAAGGTCCACAACCGGTTTAGGAGAATGGTCAAAGACCTTGGCAATGTCTTCCAGATTTTTGGTGACAGCATTGAGGATACTTGGGATAATTCCCATCAGATTTTTCATCACTTCTTTTCCCTCTTCCAGTGATTTTATCTTATTCTCCATTTCCTACTTCCAGCTAGCATGCTCTTTGTTTTCATCCTCCCTCTTTTTATCTGAATTTATCCCATGCTTCTCCAGGTTTTTTAGGGTTTTGTAAGTCCATCTGTCGAAATTCATTCTGGCCTCTGAGAGCTTCTTGAGATTATCCAGGATAAGCCCCTCGCCAGCACTATCCTTAGCCTTGATATCCCCTTCCTCAGCCAGGTTCTTCTCAGAGCATTTGTTAGTTTCCTTCTCATAATTAACTTCGGTTTCCTCATTATCCTTGGGTGTTGTCTCCTCCATTAGATGGCTATTGTCCTTACCAGGGTGATCACTTGGAATAGGGCTATCTTGACCAGGCTTGAAATATCCACTTTCTTCCTTGTTGGAATAGTTCTTTCATTGTTACTTTTAGATGATCTTAGGCCTAGAATTTTCATTGTCTCTCTAAAATTCAAATTTTTAATTATTTGAACAATTAATTGACATCTTGTGGTTTGATTTAAGTTTTTAAAATTGTTTTGCCATATTCTTTTAACCATTCTCCTACAAGTTCGTTCATTCATTTTATTGGGCATTGACTTCAATATATTCTCATCAATGTCAATTAGATACTTTGGTTTCCTATGAATGATTCTAGGAGGTGTTAACATCGGTGCATTATGTACATTCAATCCATCAAGTAGAGAAGATGTAATATGTTCATCATTTAATTGATTATTCAATGCGGTATCTTCTTCAATTGCATTAGGTTCAAATAGTAAATTATCAAATGTTTCTTCTTCAATTGCATTAGGTTC